>NC_090265.1:309224643-309237143 GCF_040414725.1 Anabrus simplex | reverse complement strand
TCGGCCTGATAATTTCTGTATTTCTCAGATTAAGTATTCAAAAGTCGAAAATGTGTTCAGTTCAATTTTTGTCTGTCTCTCTGTCGGTCTTTTTGTCTGTCTGTTGGACGTTTTTCTCAACTTCACGTAAACTGGCTTGACAGAATTTCTTGAAACTCCATATTTAAGTTCAGGGATATCTAGAGAGTGCTTTAGGCTATATATTATTTGATAAATAGTACACAGTGTAACATCTAGGACAAAAATAAATAAATTTAAAAACTACAATTAAGAGATTGAGTGGAAATAGTTAATAAGCTTAATTGTAACGTTTAATGTAGTAATAGATAAATAGTATGAACTAAGAAAGAATGCATGTATGAAACACATTTTGAATTACAATAAATGATTACTCCCTCCCCAGGTTCAGCTGATCCGAAACTTGAAGATGGGAGTATGCTACTCCATTTACAAAATGGCAATGCAAGCAGGAAATATCAAATTTCTCCACTAATATTAGCCACATCTAAGAACAGAATAGGATAAAAATGGTGTAAAATATAATTTCCAAATTTTCTTATTTTATGCACTTTTGCCTTACGAATATTATTCGTAATTCGGCATTGTTTCATTAGAAAACAAATATCACCAGAAATCTCTGTTCCATCTAAAGCTTGTGGATTAAAAAGGTTACAAAACCTACAATTTTCAATCATTTCTATCTCATAGGCTATATTTTTATCACGTGGGCTTTGATAATAGTTATTTTCACGAATTCAGTTTGTAGTACAAAGTCCATTGACGCCAAGCACTTAAAATTTCCTAAGCGCATACAACTGATCAACGATAACATTACATTAACTGTAGATGCTCGTTTTCTTTCTCCCGCTCTTCGGTTGCTACTCATCTCAACTAGATGGCATTACGACCGCCTAGGTGAGCACGAGGCCATGTATAATACTAAAAGAAAGAGAGTGAGAGTGAGAGAGATAGAGAGACAGAGTGTGTTTGTGTGTGTGTGTGTGTGTGTGTGTGCGTGCGATGTCCAGCGAAATCTATGACACGCAGAGATCTCAAATTTTTAACATAGTTAGATGGAAGGGGGTCGAAAAGCACCTTCGAGCCGGATGTTTTATTCTTGCGTTCGCGGTGAGTTATGAACGAAAAACCGGCGGACAACATGTGTTGGGATATGACAATTCATCGTTTTGTCACCAGAATTAAATGCATAGATTCACTGTCGCTAGACAACGTACAACTTCATACAAGTCAGGAGTCATTTTAAGTCCATGGTCATGATCGTTAAGGCGTGAATCCTGTATGATTTGCCACTCTCCCGTTGATCGAATAACTTTTAACCATCAGAATGTTGGGCGGCAGGGTAGGAAAGGTGGTGGTATACACTGACTGACAGTGACAATGCAACACCAAGGAGGAGTGGTTCGAAAGGGATGAAAGTTGGGGAAGAAACAGAGACGGCACGGATGAATAATTGATGTTTATTTCAAACCGATATGCAGGTTACACAATGCGCACGGCATCGACTCAGTAGGATGTAGGACCACCGCGAGCGGCGATGCACGCAGAAACACGTCGAGGTACAGAGTCAATAAGAGTGCGGATGGTGTCCTGAGGGATGGTTCTTCATTCTCTGTCAACCATTTGCCACAGTTGGTCGTCCGTACGAGGCTGGGGCAGAGTTTGCAAACGGCGTCCAATGAGATCCCACACGTGTTCGATTGGTGAGAGATCCGGAGAGTACGCTGGCCACGGAAGCATCTGTACACCTCGTAGAGCCTGTTGGGAGATGCGAGCAGTGTGTGGGCGGGCATTATCCTGCTGAAACAGAGCATTGGGCAGCCCCTGAAGGTACGGGAGTGCCACCGGCCGCAGCACATGCTGCACGTAGCGGTGGGCATTTAACGTGCCTTGAATACGCACTAGAGGTGACGTGGAATCATACGCAATAGCGCCCCAAACCATGATGCCGCGTTGTCTAGCGGCAGGGCGCTCCACAGTTACTGTCGGATTTGACCTTTCTCCACGCCGACGCCACACTCGTCTGCGGTGACTATCACTGACAGAACAGAAGCGTGACTCATCGGAGAACACGACGTTCCGCCATTCCCTCATCCAAGTCGCTCTAGCCCGGCACCATGCCAGGCGTGCACGTCTATGCTGTGGACTCAATGGTAGTCTTCTGAGCGGACGCCGGGAGTGCAGGCCTCCTTCAACCAATCGACGGGAAATTGTTCTGGTCGATATTGGAACAGCCAGGGTGTCTTGCACATGCTGAAGAATGGCGGTTGACGTGGCGTGCGGGTGCGGGGCTGCCACCGCTTGGCGGTGGATGCGCCGATCCTCGCGTGCTGACGTCACTCGGGCTGCGCCTGGACCCCTCGCACGTACCACATGTCCCTGCGCCAACCATCTTCGCCACAGGCGCTGCACCGTGGACACATCCCTATGGGTATCGGCTGCGATTTGACGAAGCGACCAACCTGCCCTTCTCAGCCCGATCACCATACCCCTCGTAAAGTCGTCTGTCTGCTGGAAATGCCTCCGTTGACGGCGGCCTGGCATTCTTAGCTATACACGTGTCCTGTGGCACACGACAACACGTTCTACAATGACTGTCGGCTGAGAAATCACGGTACGAAGTGGGCCATTCGCCAACGCCGTGTCCCATTTATCGTTCGCTACGTGCGCAGCACAGCGGCGCATTTCACATCATGAGCATACCACAGTGACGTCAGTCTACCCTGCAATTGGCATAAAGTTCTGACCACTCCTTCTTGGCGTTGCATTTGCTCTGTCAGTCAGTGTACAATTTGTAATTGCTAAATTGCGTGCTTTAAGCCTGGATTAAATTCCAAACCTCTTCACAGTGCTCGTATGGGGTGAGGGTTTGAGATGCTTTAGATGGTGATTCATCAGTCAGATGGGGACCTAAAGCCTTGAGCACAAATCTTGGTCCTATTCGACAGGAGTAGGCTATGTGCCATCACCTTGCAGCCACAACTATCCACCGCAGACCACTAGTGTTTGTGTGCGGTAGTAGCCTCAAGTCTCCCATCGTTCACTACAGTTGCTGCGTGCCCGTACCTCTAGTTGTGTGGTAGATGTGGGGGTTGATAGTGGCCGACTATATACAAAATAGACGAGTGTGTTCGTATATTTCACCTTGGAGCCTAAAATACCCACCGCAGACCACAGGCGTGTGTGTGTGTGTGTGTGTGTGTGTGTGTGGTGTAGCCTCGGGTTTGCCTTCTTGCACTATAGTGGTTGTGTGTACGTAGCCGTGATGGTGCGGCAGATATGAGGGTTGAAATTGTCCGACTATATTTAAAATTAGACGCGTGTGTTCGTATATTTCACCTTGCAGCCACAACTACACGTCTCAGACCACTGGTGATTGTGTGCGGTGGTAGCCTCGGGTCTTCCATCGTGCACAATGGTGATTACGTGTCGGTGGTTGTGGTGGTGCGGAGATGTGAGGGTTCAAAATGGCCGACTATGTATAAAAATAGACGCGTGTGTCGGTATATTTTACCTTGGAGCCTCAAACACCCACCGCAGACAAATGGTGTTTTTGTGTAGTAGTAGCTTCATGTTTCCCATCATGCACTACGGTGGTTTCGTGTCGGTAGCCGTGGTGATGTGGTAGACATGGGGGTTAAAATTAGCCAACTACGTATAAAAACAGATGCGTATGTTCGTTCATTTCACCTTACAACTACATTTACCAGATTCAGACCACTCGTGATTGTGCGTGGTAGTAGCCTGGAGTCTCCCACCGTGTACTATGGTGATTGCGTGTCGGTCGTTGTGGTAGTGTGAGAGATGATGGGGTTAAAAAGGGCTGATGATACCTACAAATAGACGCATGTCTCCGTATATTTCACGTTGGAGCCACAAATACCCACCGCACACCATTGTTGCTTGCGTATGGTAATAGCCTCGAGTCTCCCATCGTGTGGTGGTGTGGGAGATGTGGGGGTTGAAAATGACAGACTATATATAAAAATAGATGCGTGTGTTCGTATATTTCACATTGCAGCCACAATTAACCATCGCAGACCACTGATGTTTATGTGTGGTAGTAGCCTAGAGTCTGCCATCGTGCACTATAGTGGTTGCTTGTCGGTAGCTGTGGTGGTATGTTAGACGTCGGGGTTGAGAATGACCGATTATATATTGAAGCCTTACTATGCCACCACGAAAGCTAAAGCCAAGTCCTTGACAATAGATGTGGCATCGCCCAATGCTTGTGCAGGATTCAAACGCACACTTCTCCGCACTCCTAATCTTGATTACTGAATTCTCGGGGTGATTTATTCGAGTCTAGAAACTTATATCTAGCTTACAGGCTTAGGAGTGTGGAGGAAAATTCAGGATGCTCTATGTAACGGCAAATGAAATTCAACCAATATGAGAAAACTAATATTTAATGGCCTTGTTGACAAATAGAACAATTTTAACATAAACTGACATATGTTCACATAGGTCTTTAGGACCACATTTCGGATTGCGTGACCCCCTGATATAAATAAAGAAAAGAAAAGACTCACACGACGGAATGACTTCGAAATATTTTTGTTTAGACAAGTGCATCCCCAGTAATGATCTAGTAAAGTATTGTTATTACAAATGCGTCAGCGAACCCTATATTACATTCCATTCGACACTGAGAAAAAAGTTAAAACTAAACAAAATAAAACTTTAAGCTATTTGAGTGGTTAATGCCAACCTACCATTTACACAAAAAATTAAAAAATGAAATTATACGATACTGTTCAACTATACCTTGGAGTAGGTAGTCGGAGAATGGGATAAGACAATCAGTGGTGGAAATCGATTGGGATCGGTAAAGAAGGGTATCAAGATCAATCGTTTAGCTTTCGCAGACGACATGGCCTTACTGGCCGAGACGTGGGAGGAAGCCAAGGAGCAGTCCATCGAACTGCTGAAGCAAGCAAAGAAGATAGGTCTCAAAATCGCCTTTGAAAAGACCGAAATAATAACTAACATTAAGAGTTCTCCAAAATATTTGAAAGTGGGGAGGGGGGGAATAGAGATCGTCAAGGATTTCAAATAACTTAGTGAATGGATCAGTTGGAACGGTCTTGAGAAGAAAGCAATGGAATCTCGACGAACCAAAATAGAAACATTCTATCAGCTTACGAAAGTCACCTACAACAAAAAAAATCCCTTTCCTGGAATTCCAAGATCAGACATTATAACACAGTAGTCAAGCCTCAAGCCCTTTATGCTGCAGAAACACTGTCTATAACTACATATGATCCAATGGAAAAGTTGGAGATCAAGGAAAGGAAAATACTACGAAACATTCTACGCCACAAATTCCATAATAACGAACTTTCACACATCAGCAATGAAACCCTGTATAGGAAAACAGAAAGGATTTACGACACAATAAGGAAAAGGAGAATTGACTTCTATGTGCACATCCTAAAGAATGGATCCGAAAATGATAACTTAAAGAATCTTCGACTATTTCCGCTATAAGAAAACCAAGTCGAACTGGTTTAAGTAAACTGAGAAGGACCTACGAGAGTTCCAAATTACAGAAGAAATGCTTGTAGATGGATCCTCGAGGAAAATAACCAAATATAAAATAAAGAGTTTTCAGAACAGAACTTCTGAAGAAGAGAGGAAGGCAAGATACGAAAGGATGAGAAAGTACTGGGAGGACAGGAAAACACGACTCACTAACCATTGATTGATCTATCGTACCACAAAGTGGGTGAAACGGACAAGGAGAAGAAGAAGAAGAAGAAGAAGAAGAAGAAGAATGATCCTATACTTGGGCCCAAGAAAAGGTAAGCACAGAATAATTACATGAGTAAAGTCAGAATTTACTCATAAGAAACAAACAAAACCACATATATCTGCAAACAAGAAACAACAAAACAATTAAATAATACAAAATCAACCACTGGCTGTATGTACATTACTGTCCAGGTCAAAGAGAAACCCGGGCGAATTCACATTCGTTTTGCCAGGACTCGAATCATAGAACTTCTTTTGACATTCTGGCGGGTTGCTGGAAAGAGAAACCCTAAATAATTTATTTACAAAGGGGTTCTTACCACCTACATTCGTTAATTAATTATCTGGCCTTACGGCCGAACTATCTCCACGTATTGAAAACAAAGATTTTTATCTTCCTTGTAATTGTGTTATACGAACTTGGTCAAAGAAGTGTGTCTTTCTTCCCTACCACTGGCCTCTCTCAGAGATACATTCATTTAATACTGACAGCCGAAACAAAACGGGTAGTCAAGCCCCGCCAGACCCTAGATGTGCTTGCTTTCACAAGCCCTTTAAAAATATCAACTCTGCATGAAAACCTCACACAATACTTAAAACCTTTCATCTTATTGAGAACATAATCTCTTAAATCCCACCTTATATAAATGTCACTGCCAATACCTTTGGCAGGATAAACAAATTGAACTTGAAATAAACACCTCGTTAAAAGGCATTTTCTCGCTGCCCAATTCCTGCTGACAAAGCCTCAAGAAATATAGTGCTTTCTTACGGAAACCTCTATCTAAATGGAGGTCTTGGATTCGAATCCCACCGTTGGTCATAGTACAGCATACAGAAAATCTGCAGCCATGGACCTTATGCTACAAAACTCCTACTAATTGACATTATATATATATATATATATATCAAGAGCATTCCTGCTTCAGTAACATGCATTAATTGGACTCCATTTACATGCAGTCATTATACTATTATATACCACCACCTTAACCTTTAACCTGATGCACTCACAAAATAAATAAAAAATCCTATTCTGGAAAAAAAATCGTCAACACGATTAATGTGAAGTAATAGTTAACGTTGACTAATTACAACGACCCCTTCGTAATGTTTTGTAAAATATAACTAAATTAACTCACTAAAAAGCTTCCTATACTAAACCCCTAAATAGGATAATTATACATCCTAATATAATAATGAATTGTTTATAACCTACGCATTCATAATTGCTTATAATGGGATTATGCACTTATGGGATTACTGTATTGTCTTTTCCGTTCGTCCTCAGGAAGGCCCATGCTGGGAAATTTAGAACTCCATCACAGCGGTGATAGTCCTTGGAATATCAGGGTCCACTACTAAGGCGCTGTTTCCCGGAACATGGCTTGTTTTGTATCTTGTTCTCCACTGAAGAAACCTGTTGCATCAACACAGAATATTAGCCACACGTTCACATAATTTCAAATCACACTCTACAGTGATATCAAGGCTATCGTCCCGCACTGAATTTATGCCCTATTATTTGGGTTTTGGCGTGGATTACTGTTCGAAGAAACTATTTATGTATCTTTATATAGTTAGCTAGCCCACGCTAAACCTTTCTTTGATATGGTTGGCACTGTTTCACAACCCGCGACACCCAAACTGAGGATAATAATCCCCTCTTCACACATCTAAGAAATTTATATATTCGTAATTCGGTAGCTACCACATAAAATACGTCGGTAAATGTTTCTAAATAATTTTATGTAGTCAAACGCGGTATTTCAGTATATTGTTTCCATTAATTATCACCTCACAAAGGCAATAATTTTTGCAATCGTTTGACGTGCAGATAGCAACGTGTCTCCTCCCAGACTGACTGAGGTGCGCGTTTTTCTGTCCTATGTAAAACTGTCACAAGGTGACTGACCCTAAAAACCTCCTAGAGACGATATCAATCTATTCCACTGATATCACGAATATCAATGAAGAAGTGCATTCCAGAGGTAGCTAAGATGTTCTCATGAGTCTTGATTGTATGCGGAAATGAAATTGATCGTAAACTTCTTGCAATCGACCAGAGCGTCATCCCTACCTTTGAGGCAATCGGGGGAATTCCCGTAGCAGGCCATATGTTCCGTGAATCACGTGGGGACGCTTACTTTAATAGTAATAGCATCACAACTCGGAAATATATTTCACATCCCATCCTGTAAATATTTCTTGTAAATTCTCAAGAGGCATATAGAGTGATTAGTTATCCTAATTATAGTGTAAATCGAGGTGCAAATTTATTTTAACTCGACTTTTTCGTCCCGCTAGGTTGGCTATCTATATAACATTTCTGTGCGGAATGTTGGCTCTCTGCGATTTTCACCCCCACAGCATTATCACGTGGTACGCGGTCGAGACCTGCCCTCTTCCGTTTCCATCGCACAATTGACTCCATCGCACTCGCTCCCTGCGTTGAAATTTCCAAGGCTCAGTCCTCACGCGTCCCCCTCTCGTATCTGTGCACGTCAAATACAGAATATGTTGAATAAAATGTTAAATATATGTTCCTGGATCATTAATGCATGGCTCTGATTCGGCGCAATATATCAACGTACGTGTGTGTTGGTATATTTCACCTTGCAGCCACAAATACCGCCCGCAGACCACTGGGGATTGTGAGTAGTATTAGCCTCGATTCTCTCATCGTCCATTGTAGTAGTTGCGTGTCTGTATCTGTGGTGGTGTGGGAGATGTGCAGCTTGAAAATGGCTGACTTCGGCATTGAGTATATTGAAATGAGTGAGAATGTAGTCTAGAAGGCTGTGCAATATACTTCTTTGGTTCTTTGTACCATCTTTGATTCATCTCGCAGGAGTATGGCGTTCTCAGAGCCATAACAGTTTTCTGCTTGAGTACATCTGTGAGTATTTTCTGCAATTCTTGAATAGAAAGCAAATACTTACTAAAACAGCTCCTTAACAATATCATTGAGGCAGTAATCCTAACCGGCAAAGAAAAAGTAAAATTGGGTTTCATACCAAGAATTCCACTGATCTCAAATGATTTAGCATTTTGTTTCAAACGATTACAATTTCCAGTGAGATTAGCTTATAGTATGACTATCAATAAGGCTCAGGGTTAAACGTTCCCGAATTGCGGAGTTAATTTGGAGGATTCCCGTTTCACACTTGGTCAGCTCTGGGTTGCTTTCTCCCGTGTCGGACAAACAGAAAATCTGTTTGAGCATGGACCAGGCAACAAGACATCAAATGTAGTCTATAAGGATGTATTTTTACGAAATAGCTTTGAATGAAAGATATTTATGTACCCCGAAGAAAGAAAAAAAATAAAAGAAGAAACAGAGAAAGTGTGGTATTTTAATGCCCTCATTCTGTATTATATACAGAAAACCGCACGGATGTATAAATAAACCAAGCGAAGCGGGTTGCCTTAAGCTAGTACTATAATGAAAGTAAAATAAGGCATTTTATGCAATTTAGGTAAAAATGACGTATGTTAATAAATGTATATTTCTTTTTAAATTTTGCTTTTAAATGAATAGTCTAAAGACATCTAGCGGTTGAATTATCAAACGCGGGCGATGCCTCGAGTACATGCTAATATATTATATTTTATTATATAGTGATGCAGCAATGTTATGGGGAAAAAGTAAAAAATGTCAAATATCTGCGTTGATATTACTATAGATCCATAGGAATCTCAATTTGTATGGAAGGAGTCCGGTTGATGTCAGATTAGTAAGGAACTATTCAGGGTAAGAATGTTTGGTTAATCTACAGTTGTGCAGACTACCTCATCCCCAGGTAAATCTTGCAGTACGCGACTGTTGATTTCAATTGATTCTTCATTACCAACTATAGGAATCGCTCTTCCTTCAAGCTGCTGAACGTTGACGGTATTACGGTCCATATACCACGTAGTTATTCGAATAAATGTTGCATTTGTGAGTAGAATTTTGAAGGTACCGTAGGCATCGTTCCAGTCTGCCTTCTCTTACTTCTTGCAAATACCCTCTCGGAATTTATACCTGCAAGTTTCAGGTGTAAGTACATTGATTTCGTTTCACAGTTTATAATGCTAGCAACAGTCGGAAGACATAAAACTATCAATATTACAGGCAGGATTTGAGAGAAATATTTACTCAGTAAGATTACTTCACCTCCAAAAATTTCGACACATATGGTTAGGTCCTTGAGAAGATCGTCGACTCCTAAGAATGAATGCAGATCCTTCATTGAAGTTTCATTCCACGGTAAACATTTTGTATATAAGAGAGTTTTACTTGAGTTGTGTTTGTCTTAACGATGCAGATAGAATTAGCATTCAGAAACAACGGTATTTTGAGAACAGACATAGATGTTCTTTCTGTTGATGGATGTTTAGGTGCTATTTCAGTAGACGCTACTGAAATAGCTTGATCCGCTTACGTCTGTAACAATGTGGTGTAAACAATAACGTTTTACCTGCACCAGATCAATCAATCACTACTGACCTGCATTTAGGGCAGTCGCCCAGGTGGCAGATTCCCTACTGTTGTTTTCCTACCCTTTTCTAAATGATTGCAAAGAAATTGGAAATTTATTGAACATCTCCCTTGGTAAGTTATTCCAATCCCTAACTCCCCTTCCTATAAACGAATATTTGCCCCAATTTGTCCTCTCGAATTCCAACTTTATCTTCATATTGTGATCTTTCCTACTTTTAAAGACACCATCCAAACTTATTCGTCTACTGATGTCCTCCCACGCCATCTCTCCACTGACAGCTCGGAACATACCACTTAGTCGAGCAGCTCGTCTCCTTTCTCCCAAGTCTTCCCAGCCCAAACTTTGCAACATTTTTGTAACGATACTCTGTTGTCGGAAGTCGCCCAGAACAAATCGAGCTTCTTTTCTTTGGATTTTTTTCCAGTTCTTGAATCAAGTAATCCTGGTAAGGTTCCCATACACTGGAACCATACTCTAGTTGGGGTCTCACCATAGACAAATAAGCTCTCTCCTTTACATCCTTACTACAACCCCTAAATACTCTCATAACCATGTGCAGAGATCTGTACCTTTTATTTACAATCATATTTATGCGATTACCCCAATGAAGATCTTTCCTTATCTTAATACCTAGGTATTTACAATGATCCCCAAAGGGAACTTTCACCCCATCAACGCAGTAATGAAAACTGAGAGGACTTTTCCTATTTGTGAAACTCACAACCTGACTTTTATCCCCGTTTCTCTTCATACCATTGCCTACTACTTAAAAATAAATAATCGAGAATTCGGCTACGGACGGACGATTTTGTGTGCTTTCGCAATAGAATGGTAATATTGTGATTCCTCTGTAGTTAAATACATTCATGGTACCAGAATTTGGGCACTTGCGGCATGTGTGTATTCGAACCGAACAGTTCCGATAATGTTTTCAATGGTGTCCGAGTTTTAATTCCAAGAGATCACCGAAAGCTTCCTTTGACTTTACCAGTAACTACTTCTCTAGCGATTGATCGATCGTCTAAACACTGTCATAATTGTAATCAGATGGTCAGAGCAAGTTTGGCAACAGTGGAACTACTCTTCAATCAGGTTGAGGTCGAAGCTGTGCCCAAGTAATATATTTCATCTTTAGTGCCTGTATCAGTATTTCTAGCCTGTTATATGTTGATATTGCCGACTACATGTTCCAAGGTGCGCGATAATTATAAATCTGTCTCACGACATTTGATGTAATATTACCTTGGGCCCAAGCACTTTTACAGTATTGTAAAAAAGTATACAATTACATTCCGATTCTCGTAATAATAATAATAATAATAATAATAATAATAATAATAATAATAATAATAATAATAATAATAATAATAATAATAATAATAATAATAATAATAACACAGAAATGCCACCTCTGGAGCACTGATTAGACCTACTGTTTACCATACATTCCTTATAATTTATTTTCTTCAATTAATAGAACTGTATAGATAAAAAAAATTATCTTTCACCTTGTTCTTACAGCAGCCAGTAACTACAGGAGTTTGTTCCTAAATGAATGGAATTTTATATAAAGAAAAACAGGAAAGAGAAGAAAAGAAAAAGAAAATTTCGGGTACAATTGAAAACGGTATAAAATAGGGTTTGGACACGGGAGAAATTTTATTTTATTTTCATGCCTTCACTTGTGGTGAAGTTAAGTCTCACGGCCCTCTCTTACACTTAACCATATATTATCTATAATAAACTTCATAAAACTGAATAATGAAATAATATATCAAAATATAAATCCTAACCTCGTTCATTCTTCCATTTATACTGCCATTCATACAAGCTGGTTATACATTTAATAGGTAATCTCGGCAAGACCGCTTGAAAGAAGCTAAAGAAATGCAATTCCTAACACTGACTGGAAGGGAATTTCATAGCCTTGTACCAGACACTTGAAAGGAGCGGTTAAATGAAGATGAGCGATGCACAGGAATTGCGAGTGTAGTAGTCGATCGTGTGTTATGTTCATGAGAGGAGGAGTGAAAATTACACTTTGAGGATAAATACTGGGGTTTAGATTCATTCAACAGTCGAAATACGAGAGTTGCAACGTGAAGATGTCGTAGTTTATCGAGAATTTCATAATAGGGGGAGATATGAGTTGAAAATTTAATTGAAAATATAAACCTAATGCATGACTTCATTGCCCTCTGTAATTTTAATGTTTGTTCCATGGTGGCAACTATCATTACA